>NW_026943820.1:6364646-6412146 GCF_035594765.1 Anolis carolinensis
CCAGCTGCACAACAGCTCGGCGTGTGAGTGAAGGCTTGCAGATTGAGTAGGAGGGGATTCACCCCAGGTTCTTAGGACATGTGCTGCACAAAAATGTTTTTGTGGGACATCCTGCAGCACATTTTGCTCTCATTTTTCAATGAATAATTCATAAAGTCTTAACCAACCCAACATAGTTTGTGGCAGCCACAAAAACAAAGTTTCTGGAGTAGAACAAGCACGTTCAAAGTAAGCACTGCACAATTAAATAGGAAATAATACTTCAAAACCAGGAACAGATTTTTTTTTCCAAATGTTGTTACATAGTGTAATAGACCAGCAAGAACCTTGTGCTGTTTTATGCATGTATCTGAATGTCCCAAAGTATCCCAAATAAAAATAATTAAAACCAAGTGCTCAGTTTTAATGACATTACTAGGAAAATACATGGGGTGACACCTTTAGAGGGAGTGACGCCAAAATGACTATAACATTTTTGTGTAGTGTTTCAGCAGAAATTATTTATTTTTTAAAATTATATCCCTGTAGTAAGATATACATTACAGACTAATACAACATAACACTTCCTCATTGTGAGAGCTGTTCAGCAGTGGAACTCTCTGCCTCGGAGTGTGGGAAGACTCCTTCTTTGGAGGTTTTTAAGCAGAGGCTGGATGGCCATCTGTTGGGGGTGCTTTGAATGTGATTTTCCTGCTTCTTGGCAGAATGGGGTTAGACTGGATGGCCCTTGAGGTCTCTTCCAACTCTTCCATCATGATTCTATGATTCTAACACTTAACGTATTGTTACGCTGTTATTAATGTTAAATTAAATTACTGTATACACTCGAGTATAAGCCTAGTTTTCCAGCCCCTTTTTAAGACGGAAAAATCCCCCCTCGGATTATACTCAGGTGAGGGTCCTGGTTGGCTTATATTTGGGTCAGCTTATACTCGAGAATATATGGTACATTTATTATTTTTCTCTATTATTATTGGTATTATTACATTTATTATTTTTCTCTATTATTGTTGCTACTATTACATTTATTTTACTCTATTATTATTATTATTATTATTATTATTACATTTATTATTTCACTCTAATCTTATTATTATTATTACATTTATTATTCTACTCTATTTACTATTACATGTATTTTTTCCTGTATTTATTATTATCATTACATGTATTATTTTACTCTATTATTATTAAAAGGATACATAAGCACATTTATATTGAAGAAGATGAGACTAATGATTTGATCAGAGTTGGACAGTCTTATCTTAAATTAGAGCTTTATGTAAATACAGTAGAGTCTCACTTATCCAACATAAACGGACCAGCAGAATGTTAGATAAGCGAATATGTTGAATAATAAGGAGAGATTAAGGAAAAGCCTATTAAACATCAAATTAGGTTATGATTTTTACAAATTAAGCACCAAAACATCATGTTATACAACAAATTTGACAGAAAAAGTAGTTCAATACGCAGTAAATGCTATGTAGTAATTACTGTATTTACGAATTTAGCACCAAAATATCACGATGTATTGAAAACATTGACTACAAAAATGCGCTGGATAATCCAGAATGTTGGATAAGCGAGTGTTGGATAAGTGAGACTCTACTGTATTCAAAAACATTTAACCTACCGATGCCTCAATTAATGTAATTTTATTGCTATCTATTTTTATTTCTGAAATTTACCACCCTCGGCTTATACTGGAGTCAATATTTTCCCAGTTTATTTGTGGTAAAATTAGGTGCCTCGGCTTATATTCGGGTCGACTTATACCGGAGTATATACAGTAACTGGATTTCAGATTTCCCTTCATTGGCTTCTGTTGATTGTTTGATTTGACTTCTTTTGTATTCTAATATACTACCTACTGATTTATTTTTTGAACCTTCCAATTTGCATGCCCTTTGGTCAGTTCTTGCCCCGTCAATGACACTTTGAATCATGTAGTTTTGTCCACATGAGCTACAAACGTGCAGTTAGTTTTGTTGCTTGCGTTTTTCTTAAATATTTGCTGATTTTGTCAAATTTTGGGGGGTATTTCAGCCACAGTATGGACTGATAAAATAGGAGGTCTATGGGAGTAACATTAAGAATTACTGCACCAATTGTATGGTGAAATGGGCTAGGAACATTGGACGACCAATTAAATTAACTGAATGGGAAACTATTTGGAACAAGAAACTAAAACATACTTACGTGTCAGATTTAAAAGAAAATTGGTATAAAATGTTTCATGGATGGTACATGACCCCGAAAAAATTAGTGAAAATGTATAAGAAATATGATAGCAAGTGCTGGAAGTGCAAAGTTCAGGTAGGCTCCTTCTATCATGCGTGGTGGACGTGTGAAAAAACGAAAAAATACTGGAAAATGATTCATGCCGAAACACAAATTATATTGGATAAGAAATTCCCGTTAAAACCTGTATATTATGTATTAGGTATAACTGATACAAATATGAATTTTGATTTAAATGACGATATTTTATTTATATATTGTGTTACAGCCATAAGAATGATTTTTGCTAAGCATTGGAAAAATGAGGACATTCCGAAGAAAGATAGTTGGTTGAACAAACTAAGAGAAATACGGGACATGGATAAACTTACCTTTCTTTTGAAAGAGTCAAGAGGAAAAAATGTTAGAGAAACGAATTGGAAAAAAATGGAAGAATACTTTAATAAATACTAAATGCTGAATATTAGATATAGAACCTGTAAAAAGAAATGAGTTTAGACAGTGACTTATTGTAAAAGTTTAGGTAGGGAAGTGTACTTCCCGTGTGAAGAAGTTTCCTGTTATTCTTATACTACTTTATGTAAATCTTTATACTCCCTTCCCCCCCTGTCCCTTAAATCTATCCTTCCCCCTTTGCCCTCCTGTAATCCCTAGTTTTTAGTTTCATATTGTTCCCCAATACCCCTACCCCTTTTTCCTTAGCCCCTTCTTCCCTCACTTTCCCCTGATTTTATATGCGTGCACTGTATATGAAAAATACTTAATAAAAATCTCTATATATAAAAGAGTGATGGCATCAGGGCAGCGGATAAAACAACAAAACTACAGGCCCCCCAACCTGAAATTTGACAACACGACCCATCATTCACGGCTCTAGGTTGATACAACAAAAAGAAAAGAAAAATAAAGTCCTAATTAGAGGAAAAGGAATAATTGTTTTTATCCAATTGCTGCCAGTTAGAGGGCTAAGCTCCACCCACTTGGTCTCCTAGCAACGCACTCAGCCCAGGGGACAGGCACAAGAATTTGGAGAGACTCCTAAGGGCCATCCAGCCCAACCCTTTCTACTATACAGCAGGACACAATCCAAGCATTCACAACACATGGACAACATATAAATACTATACAATACTACACAGGGACATAGACCCCCCTCTACCCTCACCACTTTCACAGTACACAAACAACCAAATGCATACTAAACATAAAGACAACCATACAACAGACATTCAATACCACCACTACCTCAACAAGTTCTCACCAACACCACCAGACAACGCCACAGCAACACGTGGCCAGGCATAGCTAGTAATTTATATATATAAAAAAGGTGACACCAACCATAGTGATGTTCCTGCTCAGTTTATCCACTTTGAATAGCCTTCTCCCCACTTTCTCTACAATGCGCCACCTTCTTCTGCTTATGTGCAATTTGTCGCCGGCCGCTACGGGTTAAAAAGAATGCGAGAAAATAATGGATGCATAGTTTGAGCCTATATTTATCAATTTGGGCCCAGGATGGAGAGGGATGCAGCCACAGGAGCCTTTGCAGATGGTTTTTTAAGTACTGGTGAGACCCTGATGCTTTCTCCCATTTTTTCTCCTTAGCGGATGTCCAAGGCCTCTCATTTCACAGCCCCGGCTCTTCCTCTGTGAAATTGAGACTTGTGCACATGACAGGCCCCATGAAGACGGATCACCCGCCGCACAAGGTCAGCCTTCCGCGAGCCTGTGAGCCTTGGCAGACGCATCCGTCAAGAGAGACAGCCGACAATCACTTTAGAGTCCCTCAGCTGCCTAGTTTGTCATTGCTTTCTTTCCTGTATATATATTTTTTTCCCCATGAGTCGCAGATTGGTCCCTCCTTTTTTACCCAGGACATATGGTGTTTGTCTCGTCTTCACTCCATAATGTCCAGTACAAATTCACTCCTGGTTTGGTGTTGTTAGGAGCCAAACCGCAGTTCGAAAACATGCAAATGTGAGTAGATCAATAGGTACCGTTCTGGCGGAAAGGTAACGGAGCTCCATGCAGTCATGCTGGCCACATGACCTTGGAGGTGTCTACGGACAACGCCAGCTCTTCAGCTTAGAAATGGAGATGAGCACCAACCCCCAGAGTCGGACACAACTGGACATAATGTCAGGGGAAAACCTTTACTTTTTACCTTGGTGTTGTTATGTGTGTCTTTTATATACTCTTTTATGATGATGTGTTTTAAACTATGTTGTGCCCCATCTCAAGCCACAAAGAGAGGTGAATGTTGTAAAAGGTTACAGAGTGGAAGAAGAACGAAGGCCCCGAATCGGATCTAGATCAAATAATACAATGGAAAACTGGGGAAAGATAAAGGAATTATGGGATTCATATTTGTAATTGGATCTTTAAATCCTAGTATCTTGTTGGCTAATAATAATAATAATAATAATAATAATAATAATAATAATAATAATAATAATAATAAGCCATAAACACCTGGGCCATATCTGTCATAAGATATACTGCTGGCATTATAAATTGTACACAGGTGGAACTGGACAATTTGGACAGAAAAACAAGAAAACTCATGACCATTCATCATTCCCTGCACCCTCGCAGTGATGTTGACTGGTTATATCTGTCTAGAAGATCAGGGGGCAGAGGACTCTTACAAGTCAAACAAGCAGTCAAAGAAGAAGAACATGCCCTGGCAGAATATGTAAAGCAAAGTGAAGAACCTGCTTTGATTGAAGTCAAAAATCAGAAACTCCTCAAAGCACAGCAGACAAAAAATCAGTACAAGAAAACCGCACTACAAACTAGAGCTGACATCTGGCACAACAAAACATTGCATGGAAAGTTCCTTGACAAAATTGAAGGAAAAGCTGACAAGGAGAAGACCTGGCTCTGGCTCACGAATGGGACCCTGAAGAAGGAGACAGAAGGCCTGATCCTTGCAGCCCAGGAGCAAGCCATCAGAACAAAGGCCATTCAGGCCAAGATCGAAAAATCAGCTGATGACCCAAACAGACTACAAACAGAGGCACAACCATGTGGCCCAAATGATTCATTGGAACTTATGCCTCAAGTACCACCTCCCAGCAGCAAAGAACTGGTGGGATCACAAACCTGCAAAAGTATTGGAAAATGAGCACGCAAAGATACTGTGGGACTTCCGAATCCAGACTGACAAAGTTCTGGAACACAACACACCAGACATCACAGTTGTGGAGAAGAAAAAGGTTTGGATCATTGATGTTGCCATCCCAGGTGACAGTCGCATTGACGAAAAACAACAGGAAAAACTCAGCCGCTCTCAGGACCTCAAGATTGAACTTCAAAGACTCTGGCAGAAACCAGTGCAGGTGGTCCCGGTGGTGATGGGCACATTGGGTGCCGTGCCAAAAGATCTCAGCCGGCATTTGGAAACAATAAACATTGACAAAATTACGATCTGCCAACTGCAAAAGGCCACCCTCCTGGGATCTGCACGCATCATCCGAAAATACATCACACAGTCCTAGACACTTGGGAAGTGTTCGACTTGTGGTTTTGTGATACAAAATCCAGCATATCTATCTTGTTTCCTGTGTCATAATAATAATAATAATAATAATAATAATAATAATAATAATAATGCATCACACAGTCCTAGACTGTGTTCGACTTGAGATTTTGTGATACGAAATCCAGCATGTCTATCTTGTTTGCTGTGACATAATAATAATAATAATAATAATAATAATAATAATAATAATAATGCATCACACAGTCCTAAACACTTGGGAAGTGTTCGACTTGTGATTTTGTGATACGAAATCCAGCATATACATCTCATTTGCTGTCGTACTCTCTCTTTGCGTCAATAATAATAATAATAATAATAATAATAATAATAATAATAATAATCATCCTCATCATTATCGGTGTCTCTCTCAAAGCACAAAAGGATAAAAAAGTCACTAATTGAGTCACTAGTGCCCACAGGAGCTACCATCATGTTAACAGAGCATTGAATCTATGGCTGCATCTACACTGTGAAATGAGGGCAGTTTGACACCACTTTACCTGCCGTTGCTCAGTGCTATGGAATTCTGTGCATTGTAGCTTTACAAAGGCTTTAGCCATCTCTGCCGAAGAATATTGGTGCCTTGTTAAAATCCAACTCCTAGGATTTCCTAGCATTGAGCCATCGCAGTTGAAGTGGTGTCAAACTGGATTTATTCCACAGTGCAGATGCACCCCCAGAGTCCTAATCCAATTGTCAATTCATGCTGTGGCTCTTCTGTCACTTTGTCCTCTCCCATAGACTCTCCTGGTCAGAACCTCAAATTTAACTCCTACATTGCACTCTTTTCATTGTCAATAATAATAATAATAAAAATCATAATCATCAGACTTGAAACGCTCCTAAATGTATATTTATATGTGTATTTTATCTTCTGGTCAGAACCTCACCGCACTCTTTTCATATTACATTGGTTATACTTTGATCTTTAATGTCATGGATATATGAGTATAGCTCGGATTTTTTGGTTTATACAGTTTGCCACCTCCCAACCCGTCTGATTATCCACATGCGCACTCCAAAGCGAGCAACACATGCATCTGTCGCCGTGTGTGGCACGCATAGAAATCCAATTCCCAGCGGCGCAGTTGTCAGTAAATACATAAGTAAAAGGATTAAGTATTTAACATTTAAGTTTTATTGTGTGCCCTGACTGCGTTCCGTTTCCTCGCCGTGCTTCGCAGAATGCAGTCTGATGATTCAATACACTTAATCATTTAATGGGATGTCTCCGCCTTTGAATGTCGAGGCTCTGAGAAAAGAACACTTCAAAAGTGTCGATGTAATTAGTTGAGCCATTAGAAGACAAATCCTTCATAATCCTAGGGCACGCCGCGAGCGAGGGATGGGATTTGTTGGCCGACGTGCCTCCTGAAACGGAGCTAATTTGCAACGTTCGCAGTAATTGGACTTTGCCATATAATGGAATCCAACATTATATTGTAATTTACGAAGGTGCCTTTTCAGTGACAGCATAAGGAAAGGGTTGTTGTGTGTTTTCCGGGCTGTATGGCCATGTTCCAGAAGTATTCTCTCCTGACGTTTATATGCCTCACAAACTCTGAGGATGCCTGCCATAGGTGTGGGCGAAACGTCAGGAGAGAATGCTTCTGGAACATAGCCATACAGCCTGGAAAAAACACAACAATCCTTTGATTCTGGCCATGAAAGCCTTTGACAACACATTGAGCATAAGAAAAGCCTATGAAATTTGTGGAAAGCAAACATTTAGTGTGCACCTAGGTAAAGGTAATACTAATAGTAATAATAATAATAATAATAATAATAATAATAATAACTTTATTTTTATACCCCGCCTCCATCTCCCGAAGGGACTCGGGGCGACTTACATGGGCCCAGGCCCAGGTGAATACAGACAAGATAAAAAACACAACAATATAAAAACAAATCAATAAAACATTAAAGTCACATTTACAGTAAAACATACAGTAGAGTCTCACTTATCCAACACTCGCTTATCCAACGTTCTGGATTATCCCACACTTTTTTGTAGTCAATGTTTTCAATCCATCGTGATTTTTTGGTACCAAGTTCGTAAATACAGTAATTTCTACATAGCATTACTGTGTATTGAACTACTTTTTCTGTCAAATTTGTTGTATAACATGATGTTTTGGTGCTTAATTTGTAAAATCATAACCTAATTTGATATTTAATAGGCTTCTCCTTAATCCCTCCTTATTATCCAAGATATTCGCTTATCCAAGCTTCTGCTGGCCCGTTTAGCTTGGATAAGTGAGACTCTACTGTAATAATAATAATAATAATAATAATAATAATAATAATAATAACAATAATAACTTTATTTTTATACCCTGCCTCCATCTCCCCGAAGGGACTCAGGGTGACTTACATGGGCCCAGGCCCAGGTGAATACAGACAAGATAAAAAACACAACAATATAAAAACAAATCAATAAAACATATTAAAGTCACATTTACAGTAAAACATACTTGGATAAAAACCTGGGTAGGCTCCTAAGAATGAACTGGGCCAGAGAAAATGCATATAGACAAGAATGTAAACTGGGGGAGAGGTAGGTAAAGATTTTCCCCTGGCATTAAGTCTAGTCTAATAATAATAATAATAATAATAATAATAATAATAATAATAATAATAATAATAATAATGATCCTTGCAGCCCAGGAGCAAGCCATCAGAACAAATGCAATTAAGGCCAAGATCGAAAAATCAGCTGATGACTCAAAATGCAGATTGTGCAAGGAAGCTGATGAAACCATGGATCATATCCTCAGCTGCTGTAAGAAAATCGCACAGACAGACTACAAACAGAGGCACAACTATGTGGCCCAAATGATTCATTGGAACTTATACCTCAAGTACCACCTCCCAGCAGAAAAGAACTGGTGGGATCACAAACCTGCAAAAGTATTGGAAAATGAGCACGCAAAGATACTGTGGGACTTCCGAATCCAGACTGACAAAGTTCTGGAACACAACACACCAGACATCACAGTTGTGGAAAAGAAAAGGGTTTGGATCATTGATGTCGCCATCCCAGGTGACAGTCGCATTGACGAAAAACAACAGGAAAAACTCAGCTGCTATCAGGACCTCAAGATTGAACTGCAAAGACTCTGGCAGAAACCAGTGCAGGTGGTCCCGGTGGTGATGGGCACATTGGGTGCCGGCCAAAAGATCTCAGCCGGCATTTGGAAACAATAGACATTGACAAAATTACGATCTGCCAACTGAAAAAGGCCACCCTACTGCGATCTGCACGCATCATCAGAAAATACATCACACAGTCCTAGACACTTGGGAAGTGTTCGACTTGTGATTTTGTGATACGAAATCCAGCATATCGATCTTGTTTGCTGTGTCATAATAAAATAATAACAATAATAATAATAATAATAATAATAATAATAATAATGGGAAGTGTTCGACTTGTTTTTTTGTGATACAAAATACAGCATATAGACCTCGTTTGCTGTGTCATACTATGTCTTTGTGTCAATAATAATAATAATGATAATAATAATGGTAAAGGTAAAGCTTTCCCCTGACATTAAGTGTTCTTAAATTTTCTTAACCCCCCGATTCTGGGGGTTGGTGCTCATCTCCATTTTTAAGCAGAGGAGCCAGCATTGTCCGTAGACACCTGCAAGGTCACGTGGCTGGCATGACTGCATGGAGCACTGTTACCTTTTCACTGGAGCAGTACCTATTGATCTACTCACATTTACATGTTTTCAAACTGCTATGTTGGCAGAAGCTGGAGCTGATAGTGGGAGCTCACTCTGCTCCCCAGATTCGAACCGCCGACCTTTCAGTCAGCAAATTCAGCAGCTCAGCGGTTTAATCCACTGCGCCACTGGGGGCTCCAGTGCATCTACACTCTATAATTAATACAGTTTAATATCACTTGAACCGCTGTTTCCAGAACAAAATCATCAAAGTTTGGGGAAAAAACTCATTTTAATGGATATAAGATTGTCAATGATATTGATTTGGCAAGCCAAATAAGTTATATTGAAGTGTTGATTCTGCAAGAGACAGAAGGAGATTTTTTAAAAAAATTGTGGGGAGGAAAACAATATAATTATATTAAAGTGGATTATTTTTTACAATTTTTTGGATGAGAACTTCAGTGCATGCATCTTGATGAACAGCCCTTTTGTATTATTCTTAAAATGAGAAAATAAACTTTAAAGAAGAACTAACACAAGTAAATGCCTCTGGTTCATGGGATGTAGCAGGGAATGGATTCCATGAAATGACCGCATCAAAGTACAGTAGAGTCTCACTTATCCAACACTCACTTATCCAATGTTCTGGATTATCCAACGCATTTTTGTAGTCAATGTTTTCAATATATCATGATATTTTGGTGCTAAATTCGTAAATACAGTAATTACTACATAGCATTACTGCGTATTGAACTACTTTTTCTGTAAAATTTGTTGTATAACATGATGTTCTGGTGCTTAATTTGTCAAATCATTACCTAATTTGATGTTTAATAGGCTTTTCCTTAATCTCTCCTTATTATCCAACATATTCACTTATCCAACGTTCTGTCGGCCCGTTTACGTTGGATAAGTGAGACTCTACTGTAAGTGTGTGTTTACGTATACATTTAATATTTAAATTCCCACAGTTATTGATTTTTTGATGGGTCCCAATGGGATGGTGTGTCTCAAAGGGAAACAGTTCGGATCCAAAACACTGCAGAGTCCTGATCACAGTTAGCAGAGATGCTCCAGAAAAGAGAAAACATTGCGGAAAAGTACAAGAAGTTTTTGATCCTAACACATTACACAGTTCTGCTCTATTCACTTTGTGTTTTGTAGGATTGCCAAAATTAGCACTTTCTATTTAATGGCTGTAGAAGTTTCATTTCGCTCACCAAATTGAAAAGGAAAGCAAATATACATCGATCTCTTAAATACACCGCCCGCACGACACCTCCAAACGGTGCCACAGAATTGATGTCTATAAGCTCTTCATTATTCGAAAGATGTGGAACTATGCTTTCATTTGATTTCCTAGCGTTATTATTATTTGCGGGGAATTGTTTCATTGTGCGCAATACATTACCCCAGCATTTGCATTGGTTTTTACAGCCGGCATAGGTCACTTCTGAAATACCGTGGTGTTGACAGGTTTATAATTCTGCTGACACGGGTTGGCAGATAGATGAGCTTCTCCCATAGCAAAAAGACATAAATTTCATTGCATAAATAGAAACAGGTCTGTTAGTGCAATTGTCGGCAGAGAAAAGCGAGCTGGAAGAAACAACCCTTTAAATTAAAACTCATTGAAATAAAAATAAAAATAAATAAGTGGGATGCTTTAGCCCTTGACATCACTGTACTTCCAGATGACACAGCTTTTTCAGATGCTGTTAGGAATAGAGTTTAGGAAAGCAATATAAAACAATAATAATAATAATAATAATAATAATAATAATAATAATAATAATAATAATCACGGTCTGCCAACTGCAAAAGGCCACCCTACTGGGATCTGCACGCATCATCCGAAAATACATCGCACAGTCCTAGACCCTTGGGAAGTGTTCGACTTGTGATTTTGTGATACGAAATCCAGCATGTCTATCTTGTTTGCTGTGTCATAAAATAATAATAATAATAATAATAATAATAATAATAATAATAATAATAATAATAATCACGGTCTGCCAACTGCAAAAGGCCACCCTACTGGGATCTGCACGCATCATCCGAAAATACATCACACGGTCCTAGACACTTGGCAAATGTTCGACTTGTGATTTTGTGATATGAAATCCAGCATGTCTATCTTGTTTGCTGTGTCATAATAAAATAATAATAATAATAATAATAATAATAATAATAATAATAATAATAATAATAATACACTTAGGAAGTGTCCGACGTGTGATCCAATACAACAGCCAGCAGAGCGTCTGCTATGGACTCATCTTGTTGTGTTTCAAATAATAATAATAATAATAATAATAATAATAATAATAATAATAATAATAATAATAATAATCTATATGCTGATTATTATTATTATTATTATTATTATTATTATTATTGCTGTGTCATACTATGTCTTTGTGTCAATAATAATAATAATAATGTCAGAGACAGAACGCCAGTGAGTAAAGCAAAACTCAGTTTATTGAGATTACAGAACTAAAAATGCCCGTAGGAGACAAAAAACAGGGCAAACACTTGACTTCAGTGTGATAGGTAACAAAAAACAATTCAGATTGAGCTTAAACAACTCAAAGGGAAAAACCGGGTTAAACAGAAGTATAATCTGGATTAAATCAAAAGTGCTTACTTCAGCCTGGCAAACAATGCAAACATTTATTTACAGTATTTATATTCCGTCTTTCTCACCCCAAAGGGGACTCAGGGCGGATCACAGAACATAAATATGTGGCAAACATTCAATCTCGATTATAACAATGACAAGAAAAAACAACAGATAGAAGTATATATAGGCTTTCCCATCTTACTACTATTTTGCACTTTATGGACTACTTTGACTGAGAAACTACCTCTCCCATTTTGATCTATTCTGCACTTTGGCCCAGATCCTTGTTTTAGTCTCCTGTTTTTAACATTTTATGCTGTATGTTGATTTTTATGATGGTTTTATTGATATTGATGTTTTACTGTTGGAATAATTGTTTCATCCTTTTATTGCTGTATGTTTCGGGCTCGGTCCCCATGTAAGCCGCTCCGAGTCCCCACTGGGGAGATGGGGCGGGATATAAAAATAAAGTTATTTCTGCCAGAGTCTTTGAAGTTCAGTCTTGAGGTCCTGATAGCGGCTGAGTTTTTCCTGTTGTTTTTCGTCAATCTGACTGTCACCTGGGATGGCGACATCAATGATCCAAACCTTTTCTTTTCCACAACTGTGATGTCTGGTGTGTTGTGTTCCAGAACTTTGTCAGTCTGGATTCGGAAGTCCCATAGTATCTTTGCGTGCTCATTTTCCAATACTTTTGCAGGTTTGTGATCCCACCAGTTCTTTACTGCAGGGAGGTGGTACTTGAGGCATAAGTTCCAATGAATCATTTGGGCCACATAGTTGTGCCTCTGTTTGTAGTCTGTCTGTGCAATTTTCTTACAGCAGCTGAGGATATGATCAATGGTTTCGTCGGTTTCCTTGCACAGTCTGCATTTTGGGTCAACAGCTGATTTTTTGATCTTGGCCTGAATTGCCTTTGTCCTGATGTCTTGCTCCTGGGCTGCAAGGATCAGGCCTTCTCTCTCCTTCTTTAGGGTCCCATTCATGAGCCAGAGCCAGGTCTTCTCCTTATCAGCTTTTCCTTCAATTTTGTCAAGGAACTTCCCATGCAATTATTATTATTATTATTATTATTATTATTATTATTATTATTAGCTGAGGGGGCTTTTTCAGTCTTAAAAAAAGGGCTGAAAAACTAGGCTTATACTCGAGTATATACAGTAATTTAAGATTGAGGACCTCACCCACCCCTTTCCACAGGAAAAAAGCCCACATTAAAATGCTAATGCTAGATAGCAAATGTCTTTTCCGGGAGTCCATTCTCCGGCTCATGCCAAGCATCCAGGTTTTGAACTCTTTGCCTTTTCAAAATAAATATGGAGACACAGCATCTGTGCAAATCCAATTTACCCAGAGGTCAAAGGGGACGGCAAGGGGATAACCCAAAGGAGGGAAAAAGATGAATCTTTCATGCCTCCTGGCTGGAAATCGTCACTCCTGACGTAAGTTCTAGGGGTAAACAATAGGAAACCTTTCGGAGACCGGCAGAAGGCATCCACTGGTCCAGAGCATAATTCCATGTTCGGCCGCCGTAGAGCCTAAGATGCTCACCTGAATTCTTTATTTCCTTCTGAAGTTAACATAATCCTGTCCCTTTTGTTTTGGACTGCTTCAAAGGGTTCCCAGCCTGCTCTCAAGCTGCATTGACCCGGACCAAATCCGGGCACCAGTTTGTCAGCGGGCAACTTTAATTGCAACTTACGGGAAGAAGGAATCGAGGACAGGGAACGGCCAATGGAAGTTTTGGAGGAAGGACTTCCATTTGCACACCTGGCCACCCTTGCTCATTTGCAAGGCCTTGCTTTTAATTTTGTGGACCCGGGCGTAAGGATTGTCTGAAGCAGAAAATGCTCCGGTCCAGAAAACACTTCAGTTACAGCTGCGTAAGTAAATGTTGTGCTCCATACTTTCATACTGTTGCCGCCGAAAAATGGCCTTGGTGTCCAACTGCAAGGTCCAATAAATTACACCAAGGTAGACATCACACGGGTTATTTATTTATTTATTTATTTATTTACAGTATTTATATCCCGCCCTTCTCACCCCGAAGGGGATTCAGGGCGGATTACAATGAACACATATATGGCAAACATTCAATGCCAACAGACAAACAACATTCAGTTTTAGACAGACACAGAGGCATTTTTTTTTAACATCTTTCCAGCTTCACGATTCCGGCCACAGGGGGAGCTGTTGCTTCACCGTCCATTGGTGGCTGTTCTTCCTCTTCTTTTCCTCGTGAGCAGTTTTATGGTGTTGTAGATTAGTTAAATTAGCCTCCCGCATAAAGCGTCCCTAAATTTTCCCTACTTGACAGAGGCAACTGTCTTTCGGGGCTGCTAGGCCAACAGCAAGCCGGGGCTATTTTTTTTTTATGGTCGGAGGCTTAACCCAACCCGGGCTTCGAACTCATGACCTCTCGGTCAGTAGTGATTTATAGCAGCTGGTTACTAGCCAGCTGCGCCACAGTCCGGTTAAACCACTGAGCTGCTGAACTTGCTGACCAAAAGGTTGGCGGTTTGAATCCGGGTCCCTGTGACACCTCAGGGCAGTGTGAGCACTGGGAATCAGACACGAAGGCCAATAAACAATCTAATATCTTTATTAAGGAAATAAAGGAGACAACTAAATAACTAAATAAAGGAGACAACTAAATAACTAAATAAAGGAGACAACTAAAGTCCAGTAATGTGAAAGTTGATATCCAGTATTAGAGTTCAAAGTTTTAAATCCAATAACCGAAACACACTCAAACCTTTAGGCTGTTTGAGTGGGGATTAAGGCAAGATCTGTCAAAGAGTTCCAGGGCTCAAATCCGAGGCTAGGATGCAAGGCAAGGCAAAGTTAGTCGTGGTAAAGCTGAAACGCTGTCCAGATTTGACAGGGAGATGAGATGCAACGCCGGTCTACTCGAGAGTAGCGCGCTGCAGAACTAGAGTCGATGTGAATTCCTCAACTGACACGTTGAACACCGCAAAGGACAGTTGGTGCCCAGAACTTTTATGGGACTTCGCTCTCCTTTCCAGCCAGGTGTCTGAACACTCTTTCCCAAGGGAAAGTGGACGAAGTCAACAACTTGCCAGATGCAATCCTCCCGGGAAACTCTCAAGGGAGCCGTCTTAATTAACGCTTGCTCTCTCCGCTAATCTAGCGCTTCTCCTCAAATTCTGCTTCTCCGCGCGAGATGTTTCCCAAAACAATTTGCGGTCAAACATAGCGTTCTCTGGAGAACCGGGCTGTGAACCAAGGCCCTTTTTAATTAACTGTGGGCTAAAACTGTCAACAGGGGACATCTGGAAAGGAACAGAATCGTGGGGAAATGGCAGAAACCCCATCTCTTCTTCCTCTGATCCATAATGGCAACGGGGTCACGACTCGGAGGTCTCTGAAACACTACAGTCCCATTGCAGCCCCAGCATCTGTCAATCTAGAAGTTTGAAAACATGCAAATGTAAGTAGAGCAATAGGTACTGCTCAGGCGGGAAGGTAACAGCGTTTCATGCAGTCATGCCAGTGGCCACATGGCCTTGGAGGTATCTACTAGGCATGTGCGATCCATGAAAAAAATGGTTCAATACTAGCTTCCAAAGTAGGCACTTCGTTTCTAAAGTCATTTCCGATTTTTGAACCAAAAATTTCAAAACTTTCTGAAAATTCGGAATAGTCGTAATTACGTCGTTAATGGCGGACACACATGCGCAATGGCGAAAAACAGCACTGGGGGGGAACTTTACGGGACTCTCCTGCCCTCATTTTTTGAGCTATCCTGATCAAATTTGGTACAGCAGGAGAACACATTTAACACTGCTAGCTCACCAAATTGCGGAACGTTTCCCATATCCTCTGATTTTTAATGAATTTTCATAGCTTAGATAAGAAACCATTTTTTTAATAATTGCAGAAATCTGTTCCTGCTTTGAAAGGCTTATTTCCTGTTTCATTGGGTTTTCTTTACTCTGACAGTCCTTGTTCTACTTGGGAAACTTTGTTTTTGTGGCCGAAACTCTGTGAAATTGGTGGACACTGTATACAGACAACGCTGGCTCTTTGGCTTAGAAATGGAGATGAGCACCAATCCCCAGAGTCAGACACGACTAGACTTAACGTCAGGGGAAAACCTTTAACTTAGACATCACACAACAGCTTTTATTGGACAATTTCCTGAAAGAGATCAGATTGGGAGGTCACACTTGAAAGACCAGTTAGCCAAAGAGTATCAGTCTGAACATGATATGTAAAGCATTGCACTCTCTCTTTATTAACATACACGTTTCTAATTGGAATGTTGTATGGCCTTGTTCTAGCAGCATTTTCTCCTGACGTTATACCTGCATCTGTGGCCGGCATCTTCAGAGGAGAAAATGCTGCTAGAATCTCAGGAGAAAATGCTGCTAGAACACGATCATACAGCCTGGAAACCACACGACATTCCTGCGATTCCACCCATGAAAACCTTCGACAATACAAGTGTTTAATTGGTTGTATGCAAAATATTTCATACTCAATATAAAAATGGATACATTATCTAGATCAATGCTTCTCAAACTATGGGGGTCAACCCCAAATGGAATCCCATAGGAGAAAATGGGGATCGTGGAAATAAATCGGCAACAGGAAAAGGTTTCTAAATGCCACCTAGTGGCTGTTGTAGGAATTTACACATGTTTGTTAGCAACAAAATGCAGAAATTACAGTGAATTCTCTAGAAAAAATGTCCGTTGAACTTCATGGTACCTCATAGTGCGTTACCAAACTACAAATCTTGGGATTCCAAGGCACTGAGCCACGACAGTTAAAGTGGCACCAAGCCGTATTAATTCTACAGTGCAGATGCACCCTACAACTGTTGTGGTTCAGCGTGTGTGTAGGGACAACCACAATTGCCCTCTTCGCTCACCCTCCACGCCTCATTTACAAACTCTCCTTTTAAACGGCACATCCCAGTTATTCTAAAATCCATTTATATAGCATTATTTATTACTGAGTAGCAAGCAGATGGAGCCATTTTTCCTCGCAGCAATTTGAAAGAGACACATTACTTTCCTGCGTACGGCTTCGAGCCTGATTTATGGCCTCCACAGCAGGAGGAACATCCTGGCCCGGCCTCTGTTTTTCCATCCAATAAAAACAAAAACAAAAAGAGGGGAAAACATTTCAGGAGATTCTGACTCTTATGACACAACTTTCGTATTAACTCATTGGTGAAATATCCATGCGCCCAAGACATTAACATACACTAAAGATTAAATTCTTTGATATTTGAAGATCATTAGAGGCTCTAGTGACCTGTAGCATGAATTATTATTATTATTATTCTATGACACAGCAAACAAGATAGACATGCTGAATTTCGTATCACAAAATCACAAGTCAAACACTTCCCAAGTGTCTAGGACTGTGTGATGTATTTTCGGATGATGCGTGCAGATCCCAGTAGGGTGGCCTTTTCCCGTTGGCAGATTGTAATTTTGTCAAAGTCTATTGTTTCCAAATGCCAGCTGAGATCTCTTGGCACAGCACCCAATGTGCCGATCACCACCGGGACCACCTGCACTGGTTTCTGCCAGAGTCTTTGAAGTTCAATCTTGAGGTCCTGATAGCGGCTGAGTTTTTCCTGTTGTTTTTTGTCAATGCGACTGTCACCTGGGATGGCGACATCAATGATCCAAACCTTTTTCTTTTCCACAACTGTGATGTCTGGTGTGTTGTGTTCCAGAACTTTGTCAGTCTGGATTCGGAAGTCCCACAGTATCTTTGCGTGTTCATTTTCCATGATCTTTGCTGGTTTGTGATCCCACAAGTTCTTTCCTGCTGGGAGGTGGTACTTGAGGCATAAGTTCCAATGGATCATTTCGGTCACACAGTTGTGCCTCTGTTTGTAGTCTGTCTGTGCAATTTTCTTACAGCAGCTGAGGATATGATCAATGGTTTCATCAGCTTCCTTGCACCAGTTCTTTATTATTATTATTATTATTATTATTATTATTATTATTATTATTATTAATAATAATAATAATAATAATAATAATAATAATAATAATATGAATTTTTACCTACAATGTATTGATGTGGTCTTGGTTATACATATTTTAATAGTGTTGTGTTTTAGGAGAGACGGGTAATAATTTTTGATGATGATGATGATGACGACTGTCAGTCTATATAAAAAAACTCATTGGGTCTTCAAGACCTTCCGCTTAGATCCATGGGAAACAAGAGCAAGTGAAACTAATGCTAGTACCGGAAACTAGGACTGGACTGTGGTGCAGCTGGTTAGTAGCCAGCTGCAATAAATTACTACTGACGGAGAGGTCATGAGATCGAAGCTAGCCTGGTTCAGAGTGAGCTCCTGACTATTAATAGTCTAGTTCGCTGTTGACCTATGCAGCTCAAAAGACAGTTGCATCTGTCGAGTAGAAAATTTAGGTACCACTTTATGCGGGGAGGCTAATTTAACTAATTTACGACACCATAAAACCTTCAATCAGCATGCGGAAAGGAATGAGGAAGTAGTCCATCAAGGACTCGGTGTCACAAGTGGACAGTGCAGCAGCAGCTCTACATGTGGCTGGAATCAAGACGCCAGAAGCTGGAAAATGTTAAATTGTCTCTGTGTCTGTCTATATATGTTGTCTGTCTAATGGCATTGAATGTTTGCCATGTATATGTGTATTGTAATCTGCCCTGAGTCCCCTTTGGGGTGAGAAGGATGGAATATAAACACAGTAGAGTCTCACTTATCCAAGCTAAACAGGCTGGCAGAAGCTTGGATAAGCGAATATCTTGGATAATAAGAAGGGATTAAGGAAAAGCCTATTAAACATCAAATTAGGTTATGATTTTACAAATTAAGCACCAAAACATCATGTTATACAACACATTTGACAGAATAAGTAGTTCAATATGCAGTAATGTTATGTTGTAATTACTGTATTTACGAATTAGCACCAAAATATCACAATATATTGAAAACATTGACTACAAAAATGGCTTGGATAATCCAGAAGCTTGGATAAGCAAGGCTTGGATAAGTGAGACTCTACTGTACTGTAAATAAATAAAATTGACATTAGCACTAGCTCTATCTTTACCTACAGGAAGATCTATAGGCTACCTTTTCCATGTTTTTGGAACCACCTGTGTAGGCCATTTTAATAAATGTGACTACAGTAGAGTCTCACTTATCCAACACTCGCTTATCCAACGTTCTGGATTATCCAACGCATTTTTGTAGTCAATGTTTTCAATATATCGAGATATTTTGGTGCTAAATTCATAAATACAGTAATTATTACATAGCATTACTGTGTACTGAACTACTTTTTCTGTCAAATGTGTTGTATAACATGATGTTTTGGTGCTTAATTTGTAAAATCATAACCTAATTTGATGCTTAATAGGCTTTTCCTTAATCCCTCCTTATTATCCAACATATTGCTTATACAACGTTGTATCAACCTAGAGGCGTGGATGATGGGTTGTGTTGTCAAATTTCGAGGTTGGGGGGCCTGTAGTTTTGTTGTTTTGTGGGTCGCCGTGATGCCATCACTCTTTTATATATATAGATATAGATTTAGATGTGCAGCTTCTGATCCCGTCTCATCATTATATCCTGCACCTCTGGACTTTCTGCCAACACCGCCTTGGAACCTGACGGGATGTGCGGCAAAGGATCGTGGTCTCCGAGACCCGGGATGCAACTGCCAGCTCCACTTAGCCCCTTGTAGTGCAAATGAGATGTGACTGTCAGGAGACGATGGGATGGGCCGAGCTCAAATGCGCCAAGTGCCGGGACAAGGTGTGCTTTCGCTTTCAAGCACCTCTTCTCCCTCCCCTTGTTAGTGGTGCTTTCTTCTCAGGCTACCTTTCAGCTTGCTTTTGCGGAAACAGAAGGAGATCACAGTCGTGTGCTCAGAGTTTGGGGGTAAAAATATATTTTTTAGGTTGCCACTCACTCCCTGCCTGTGAGAACTGGGGATTTGGGAGCTGCGGACCTTTTGAAAAGGATAATTTTTCAAAGCTTTGCTCGTATTTGATTTCCACTCATTTGATTCACTTCATAGGGGAACAAGTGCTAAGTGTATTTTCTAAACTTGGCACACAGAACTCCTGTCGACCCCTTTACATCCTGATGTATATTGGGGCAGGATGGACCAAGGATGATGGAATTTGCAGTACCTTCCCTCACTTCTTGAGACCACAGCAACTGCCACAAATCACACAACTGAACCAAACCAGGCACACATATCCCAAATGACACACTTCACATGCTGCAGCAGTTTGACGGAGGGTGGACCAAGGATTATGGGATTTGCAGTACATTCATCCAATTCACCTCCCACAAACCACTGTGATACCCATGAATGACAAAACTGTATCAAACTTGACACGCAGGTGCAGGGTAGCCCACTTTACATCCTGGTGCAGTTTGGGGGAAGAGGGACCGTGGATGAGGGGACTTACAATATCTTCAGTCACTTCCTGGGACTACTGTGACCCCCACCAATGACTGATCAAGACCAAACTTGGCACATAGAGCCACCATGGCCCACTCTACATCTTGGTGAGGTTTGAAAGAGCTTGGACCTTGGATGATGGGACTTGCAGTATATTCATTCACTTCCTGAGACCACTGTCACCCCCATCAATGTCTCATCAAGACCAAACTTCAAACAGAGAACACCCATGACTCACTCTACACCCAGGTGCAGTTTGGAGGATGATGGACCATGGACGATGGGACTTCCAATACCTTCACTCACTTCCTGAGAGCACCGCAACCCACACAAATGACTGATCAAGACCAAACATGGTACATGGAGCCCTCATGACCTATTCTACATACTGGCTCTGTTTGGAGGGGGATGGACACTGGACGATGGGACTTGCATATGGGAGTTGGAGCTCACCCACACCCACTGAACCCAGCTGACATTGGATATAGGCTACACTTGGAACACAGGCAAACAATGCCTTTCTCAAATGACCCGGGCATCGCCGGATCTCCAAGCTAGTCTAAAATAAAAGCGAAAACCCGTATGTGTGTATGTGGCACGGATGTCTGCTCACACAGACAGCCTCCAGCCTCCACAAACAGGCTATACTTCCCACTCCTGAGAACCCAGCAAGTCACTCTTTTCCACTGACATTGCGGTTACAGCGAGCACCATGAACATGCAGCCCAGCCCCTGCCAATGTCCTTCCCAAACACTACAGCCCACCACCCAAGGAATGCTTTCGTTTCGGGATCATTTCATCCTAGATTTTGCTTTTTCTTCCACCACAGGCAGTCATCCCAGGGTTCTCCATTGCTGTGGAATTTGCATGGCCCCGCCCACTGCCCTTT
The DNA here is from genome assembly GCF_035594765.1 of Anolis carolinensis. NCBI lineage: Eukaryota > Metazoa > Chordata > Lepidosauria > Squamata > Anolidae > Anolis > Anolis carolinensis. The sequence continues at coordinate 6,386,084 of NW_026943820.1, forward strand.
CCTTTCCAATCTCTCTGCAGAACAAACACAGCAGAACTGAGCTGCAACTAAACTTACTGGAGGAGTTTGGGGATTGACTCCACATGCTGGAAGTTGTAGTTCACCCTACATCAAGTCAGAGCACTGTCACTCCTACTGGGGAATATAGAGGAGTTGTAGTTCACCTACACCCAGAATGCTATGAACCCAAATAATGATGGCTCTCGCCCAAACTTGCCATGCAGACCCGATAGGCCCAGATTTGACTACTGGTGGGTTTGGAGGGCAACTGACCTGGAAGTTAAGGAGTAGTCGGTACTGGGTTTTATAGTTCACCTGCAATGAATGAGCCTCACACTTGGCACACAGAGCCCCCATAACCAATACAACATATTGGACAAATTTAGGAAAAAGGGAGTTATAGTTCACCTGCAGCCAGATAAACACTGACCCCCACTGACAATGCACTAGGAGCACACTTTACACAGAGAAGCCTCATGACCTACCGAACATACTGCAGGTATTTGTGGGAAGGGGCCTTGATTTTGGGAGTTGTAGTTCACCTCCATCCAAACACCACTGAACCCAGCCAATGACGAATCTAGACCAAACTTGGCACACAGACTGAATATTGCCTGCTGTGGATACTGATAGATATTTCGGGGCAATTGCCCTGGGAATCTACGAATTGCAGTAGTTCACCCCCATCCAGACAGTACTGCACCACACCTGGTACACACGCCCAAAATGGCCAACTTAAAATACTGTCAGGGTTTGAGAAGGATTCAGCCACAATTCTGGGAATTGTAGTTTATCCACTCCAAACAAAATACATAACATTAAAAGACAAATACAGTAATACCATTCTCAAATGACCCGGGCATCACCGGGTCCCCAAGCTAGTTTAACATAAAATACAAGGAAGGAGATGATTCCAGAACTGATTGCATCTTCAAAAAAGAGACAGTCACAAGTCAGACTTTTTGGGAAACCGCAACCTAAGTTTGGATGGCTTGTACTTCAGAGAGAAGACTTAAATTGCCTAAGGAATTGCGAGGGTTGAATAAAAAGTAATGCCTCCACCTTCGTTACTTGGGTTTGGATGGGAATATTTTAATAAATCAAATGCAGAAATAGTCCTTAGAATGTGCTCTTTAACTACCACATAATCACTAGACCAGGGGTCCTCAAACTTTTTAAGCCGAGGGCCGGTCCACAATCCTTCAGACTGTTGAGGGGCCGGATTATCATTTGAAAAAAAAAAATACAAATAAATTCCGATGCACACTGCACATGTCTTATTTGTAGTGCAAAAACAACAACAACAAGAACAATGAAAGAACAATACAATATTTAAAAATGAAAACCATTTTAACCAACATACATTTATCAGGATTTCAATGGGAAGTGTGTTCCTGCTTCTGGCCAATGAGATTCTGGCCAAGTTAATTAGGATTCTTGTTGCTGTTGTTGTTGTTGTTGTTGTTGTTGTTGTTGTTGTGTGCCTTCAAGTCATTTCTGACTTTTGGCGAGCCTAAGTCTAAAATGTATTTATTAATTATTTATTTATTTGCTGCATTTATTTACTACATTTGTATCACACCCTTCTCACCCCAAAGGGAACTCAGAGTGGCTTACAAATTATATGTACATACAATATATTATATTATATTATTAGCATAGCACAATATTAGCATTATATATTACTATATTGAACTATACTGTAATACTATTAGTAATATTATATGTAATATAGAATATATGATTAATATTATTATATGGTATTATTATTAGTGTTACATTGTATTACATTATAATATTATTATCAATATTAGATGTATATACAATATATTATATTATAAAACTGAGGGCGGGGGCCAGGTAAATGACCTCGGAGGGCCGCATCCGGCCCCCGGGTCTTAGTTTGGGGACCCCTGCACTAGACAATTGGAGACATTTCTGTCAACAATGAACAAGTTTTCTGAAGCCTTGACAGAAGAAGTCGACACTCTGTTTCCGCAACCGGCGTCTCACAGTCTCCATCGTGCACAGATCTTCCGACAGCCAAGCAAAGCAATAATGTGACCCACACGTTTGCTGTCTGGAATTTCCCTGTTTCCTTATATTTTTGTCTTGATTCTGGTGTTTTTAATACCAGCTTTTGTTCATTTTCATGTTTTTTTTCCCTTCCTGTTGAAATTGTCCACGTGCTTGTGGATTTCTCACAGCAACCCAGTGATTCTGGCCATGGAAGCCTTCAACAACACATTCTATTGATTAATAAGAAAAAATTACTAATTAAATTAACATTGCTCTAGGACTTCTACTATAACATAATTTGTTCCTTCTGATAAAAAAATATATATGATGGAATCCTATATCCGCAATGTATGATGATTGAATGAAAAGTAATGCCTCCACCTTCGTTAGTTGGGTTTGGATGGGAATATTTTAATAAATCAAATGCAGAAATAACCCTTAGAACAATGATGGGCAAGCTTTTGCACTTGGTGTGTCAAAATTCAGCAAAAAACCTAGCATGACTTGGGTGGTGTGTCTCTTTGAGAAAAAAACCATAATTTCACAATATTTATAGTTTAAATAATAAAAATATATAATTGTAATATATAACTGTATTTAATAAATCAAAAACTTTTCACTACCATTATTTCCATGTACAACAATTTCCACGCTGATTTCTCTCTATTGGAGTTTCAATGTAGTCATGAATAATGAATAATATAATAATAATATTATAGTAATAATATAATAATATACTACAATAATAATAGAATAATAATAGAATGATTAGGTGTACATGAAGCATAATAGTGGCTCTGAATTAAGCTTCTCTCCTTTTCCATATCTCAAGAACCAAAATGCCACCTCGAGATACAATTAAAGAAGGCCTCCAAAATGGCAACTGCTCCAAAACCAATTAACTGCAAATATTCCAAAGAGAAACTTTTCATTTTTTCCTTGTTTGAAATTAGGCAATTTAAATAAAGGAGCCAATGGATAAAAATGTGCAGCCAGCAGAAAACTCATTAAATGATTGATTATTAATAACGTATGAATAGTCATGATCTTGGGCTGCATTTCATAAGCCGGCTGTTTTTGCCCAAGTCTGCACTCGCAGTGCTGGGTTTGGTGGGCTGTTTTCCAAACTCTCCACAGAAATCACTAGGAGAGAGACGTTACCTGCTATGGAACTAAACCAACATACCCACTTGGTAAATGCTATGAAGAAACTATCAGGGCCAGTTAAAACCGCCCAACAAAGGATTCCCCCAGGCAGGAAGCAGCCAAGCTTTGAAGTTGCAAGGCTATTCAATGCTAATCAAGCTGGCCAATTGCAACATTCACACTTGACTCAAACAGACAAAGAGTTCTTTCTCCCACCCTGGACACTATTCCACAGATATATAAAACCCACTTGCCTAGTTTCCAACAGACTTCACAACCTCTGAGGATGCCTGCCATAGATGTCGGTGAAACGTCAGGAGAGAATGCTTCTGGAACATGGCCAGACAGTTCTGAAAACTCACAGGAACTCAATGATTCCAGCTATGAAAGCCTTTGACAACACAAAGATGTCATTAACTCAGGTTGTGTCTACACCGCCATATAATTCCAATTTCTGAATCCAGATGATCTGCTTTGAACTGGATTATACTGAGCCTACACGGACATATAATCCAATTCAAAGTGGATCATCTGGATGCAGAAACTGGTACAGTAGAGTCTTACTTATCCAACACTCGCTTATCCAAGCTTCTGGATTATCCAAGCCATTTTTGTAGTCAATGTTTTCAATATATTGTGATATTTTGGTGCTAAATTTGCAAATACAGTAATTACTACATAGCATTACTGCATATTGAACTACTTTTTCTGTCAAATTTGTTGTATAACATGATGTTTTGGTGCTTCATTTGTAAAATCATAACCTAATTTGATGTGTAATAGGCTTTTCCTTAATCCCTCCTTATTATCCAACATATTGCTTATACAACGTTCTGCTGGCCTATTTATGTTGGATAAGTGAGACTCTACTGTATATATAGCAACGTAGGTTGGGCCTCAGCCACTCATGTGGACAGTTATAAGTTTTAGAGTTTTAGATAAGGGATGCTCTGTCTATATGTCTCAAAAGATTGTAAAAAATTTAAATAATACAGACCGAACAATGTAAATACAGTACAGTAGAGTCTCACTTATGCAAGCCTCTGGATTATCCAAGCCATTTTTGTAGTCAATATTTTCAATATATTGTGATATTTTGGTGCTAAATTCGTAAATACAGTAATTACAACATAGTATGACTGCCTATTGAACTACTTTGTCTGTCAAATTTGTTGTCTAACATGATGTTTTGGTGCTTAATTTGTAAAATCATAACCTAATTTGATGTTTAATAGGCTTTTCCTTAATCCCTCCTTATTATCCAAGATATTTGCTTATTCAAGCTTCTGCCGGCCCGTTTATGTTGGATAAGTGAGACTCTACTGTAATTCCAATTTCTGAATCCAGATGATCTGCTTTGAACTGGATTATATGAGTCTACACTGCCATATAATCCAGTTCAAAGCAGATCATCTGGATACAGAAACCGGAATATATGGCAGTGTAGATGGGGCTTCAACCACTCATGTGGACAGTTATTTATTTATTTATGTACAGTATTTATATTCCACCCTTCTCACCCCGAAGGGCACTCAGGGCGGATTACAATGAACACATATATGGCAAACATTCAATGCCAACAGACAAACAACATACATTAGACAGACTCAGAGGCTTTTTAAACATTTTTCCAGCTTCATGATTCCGGCCACAGGGGGAGCTGTTGCTTCACCGTCCAGTAGTGGCTGTACTTCCGCATTCCTTTCCTCGTGTTTTTCTGGCAGTTTTATGGTGTTGTAAATTAGCCTCCCCGCATAAAGCGTCCCTAAATTTCCCTAATTGACAGGTGCAACTGTCTTTCAAGGCTGCATAGGTCAACAGCAAGCCAGGGCTATTAATGGTCGGAGGCTTAACCCGACCCGGGCTTCGAACTCATGACCTCTCGGTCAGTAGTGATTTATAGCAGCTGGTTACTAGCCAGCTACGCCACAGCCCGGCCAGTTATAAGTTTTGGAGTTTTAGATAAGGGATGCTCCGCATGTATGTCTCAAAAGATTGTAAAAGTTTTAAATAATACAGACCGAACAATGTAAATACAGTATGTAAATTAAGAAACTAGGAAAAATTGCTAATGTGGATTACAGTTTCCAGAGTCCTTCCACCAGCTTTGTTGTTGGTGAGGTCTACAAAAGTAACGATTCTAAGTTCCGTATTTATCTCTATCAATTCAGGGAATAGATTTTTTTTTTCATTTTTGAAAGGGTCTCCTCATGAATAACTACTAAATAACAACAATAAGCTAAGTCGGAAGCGCACTCTCGCTATCTGAAGGGTGTCATGGCAATCTAGATAAAGAATGGGGAGTTCTCGGAGGGAGCCGGGGTGTGACAAAACCCGTCCCCATGAATGCTGACATCCTGAATAAAATCACTCCACGGCTCCACGTAGGTCAAGAAACGACATTGTTTCTCTGAGCCGCATTGACAGCAGGGTGACAGAGATTAATAGCTTTGTATTGACTGAGTAACTTCCAGTTCCTTATCTTTGTCAAGTCAAGGCTGTGTCCAGGAGCTGAGAGTGTTATTAGTCTTATAATTGTGGAGACATTTAAAGGGTTTCCCCTTAAGGGACTATGAAATCCAATAAAGCTTTCATAAAACCTCAAGCATTCCCGTGGAAAAAAAAAAGCGACAACAATAACAACGAGAAACCCTCCCGTCTCCGAGACCGGCACGGTTCGATGGGGAAAACCTTGGAGCCCTCGTACGTTGAATCATGTTTGATTTATGAAGGCGGTTTTGAATTTGTATCAGTTGTTTTATTAAAAATATATGAAAGAATGTTTTAAATATGAGTGAGCTGTGTTCGGTTCTGTCTTGATCAAGATCACCTCTCGCAGGTGGCTTGTCACTTAGATTCATGACGGTGTAGTTAGGCCAGATTTGTATTGCTAATACAGGAGAGTAATATAATTTCACCGAGTCTGACCTGAAGTTTTAAATAAAGTTGGTTCCCTTTTGTTTCTCTCCTCAAGGATCAAGTGGTGCGATATTCGTTCTTGCTCCCGCACAACCGTATGAGTATCATTTGATTCGTAAAGAAATCGCATTATTTATATTATTTACAGCATTTATATTCCGCCCTTCTCACCCCAAAGAGGACTCAGGGCAGATCACAATTCACATATACATGGCAAACATTCAATTCCATTATTAGACATATGACATATATAGACAGACATAGAGGCAATTTAACATTTTCCAGCTTCCAGCTTCATGAGGGTATGCTCGATTCCGGGGGAGCTGTCCACTTGTGACACCGAGTCCTTGATGGAGTACTTCCTCATTCTTCTGCACACTGCTGGAAGGTTTTATGGTGTCGTAAATTAGTTAAATTAGCCTCCCCACATAAAGCGGCACCTAAATTTCCTACTCGACAGATGATTTGCTTTCTTGGGTATGAATGTTATTTTTTGCTTGGAAGTCTCTAAGTCTAGGTCTTGCAAAACTACAACACAGGAAGAGCCACGATGAGTTAGATCAAAGGACTAAATAGTCCAGTGGATTCATTCCATCACAAAAATTGGTCAGATACTGTTGGGAAACCCCCGAGCAGGACATAAGCAGAAGAGGTTCCCTTTTCACTTTTGTTCCTCAACAACCTAACTGAGGGGTATCACTCCTCTAATTCTGGAAAAAAGGAAATTTTATAGCTTTTACTGGATGTTTACAAGGGTTGAATGAAAAGTAATGCCTCCACCTTCGTAACTCCTCAGCAGATGGCAGGTACTGGTTTGTTCAGTAGACTCTCCTCTACAGTTCCATTTGGCGGGAAGCCTTAGCATTGAACAGTTGTGTTGTTAAAGTGCGAAGTATGGAACCTTGCACAGACGGGGAAGCCTTAGCATTGACCGGTTGTGTTGTTAAAGTGCAAAGTATGGAGCCCTGTGCAGATGGTCAGTCAATGCGACTTAAGCAACGTGCAGTCATTGAATTCTTGACAGCAGCAGGTGCCACTCCAAAGAAGATTCATGAGAGAATGCAAGATGTTTATGGTGATTGTGTTGATGTGAGTCCTGTTGGGTGAGTAAGTTTAAAGATGTTGAGGTGGGAACATCTGGCTTGCGTGACAAACAAAGAGTTGGACGTCCTGTGACAGCAACAGTCGAGTTTCACAAGCAAAAGGTTGACAGATTGATTCAGGATGATTGTCGTATCACTCAGAGAGAAATTTCAAGCATAATCAGCATTTCACAAGAACGTGTGGGTCACATCATTGCTTTGCTTGGCTATCGGAAGATCTGCGCACGATGGGTCCTGTGAGACGCTGGTTGCGGAAACAGAGTGTTGACTTTTTTTGTGATGGCATCAGAAAATTGATTCATCGTTGGCAGAAATGTATCCAATTGTCTGGTGATTATGTGGAAAAATGAATAGTGGTAGTTAAAGGGCACATTCTAAGGATTATTTCTGCGTTTGATTTATTAAAATATTCCCATCCAAACCCAAGTAACGAAGGTGGAAGCATTACTTTTCATTCAACCCTCGTACATGCCTTTCTGGTGGCAGCCAAGGTCATTCGGAGTCAGGTAGGAAGTCATGGAAAATTCTACTGACAGACTGCAGATTGTAAACTAAGAGTATTGTTCATTTGCTTTTGTAGCTTCATTGCTCGGCAACGGGCCAACTCAACTTTGCATGCATTTAAATGAATTAACACAGGCAAAGGAGCATTTTCCCCTCCTCGTTCTGTGAGCAACCGCAATCCCAAGTGTTGACAAATGGAGGTTACGGATGTCGTACCTTTTTTTCCTCCCTAAAAATGAGTCTCCTCTGGGTAGCTTCGTTCTCTTTTTTTCGACTTTCTCTGAAGGAGTCTTTGTACAAGGACGGTTTTCTCCAGCCCTTCTCAGCGCAGACTAGGACAGAGTGTTGTCCTGCTGCTTTTGGATTGCGCCAGTGATTTATCCAATGTTTCAGCTTTCAGCAAAGTTGCTGAGTGCAAAGGAGGACCGCAGACTCATCTCATTTTCACGCCTCGCCTTCCTGAGGGAGCAACAAAACTGTTTTACCCAGTACATAACGCTATTAATATAATCGTATATCTAAAGGAAGCTCAGAGATGAAGTGGGGTTTGGGATGCATTTGCCGGGGGAGAAAAGAAAACATGTCGGCAAAATCCTTCTCCCCCAAGCAAAACGTTTAAGGCCCTTGGGCAAGTTGAAGACACCGGACTGCCTGAGGCTGGGATGAAATGGTCTGTTAATTTTGTAGGAAAAATACACAGGTCCTGGTAAAGAACCAATAAAATACCCAAAGAGTTACATGTTTGTTAACTTTTGCGAAATAATGCGATGGAGGAGAGGCAAGAAAGCCCATCACAAATTCCTTGGCTCGCTGGTAGAGTTGTGTGTGGAATTCATTCCTACTTTTTCTACCATTTCTTTCGTGCCCTCAATTTCTTCAGGAGCACGAAACAAGAAGCCTCCTCCCTGCATGAAAATCTGCTCAACACAAAAGCCTGCTTTTATCTGCAGCCGAGCGCCTCCCAGAACTTGCCTCCTTGTCTTGGAAAGAGTGTGAGTGTGTGGCATGCAGGCCCAGAAAGCACACATGCCTGCCAGTAACTGCAGCTGAGCGCCTCTTACTCTAGAGCTGGTAAGAAGCCTCCTTAAAGCATGTGCTGGGAAAGGGATCCTGGGTGGGAAGCCCTACCCATAATGGACCGATTTTTGGGGCTCCGAATCAAAAACAGATATCTACCCTCCGGATTTTGGGAGGCACTCACAAAACTGATCAAGGACCCCAACAAAAGCCGGGACACGAAATGGGAAAAGGTTTAACCTGAATGCACAACCTTGTTGTAGCTCAGCCTGATCCTGATCCTGACATTGGCCCCATTCAGCCTGTGATTGTTCCTGCACCTGCTTTGTCAGAAGACTCTGATTTTAGGCCTGAAATTCAGCTACCTTTGCCCGAGTCTGTTCCAGCAGAGGATTCTGGAATCAGAGATGAGATGGCTGCAAGCAGGCATTCCGAACCGTATTCCTGTTCCCAGTCAAGGCCAATTCAGCTGCCATATGGGCATGCTAGTCTGGAGGAGAATGATGTGTTTGACAGGAGGGAGTTGTTTACCAAGGGAAGAAGTCAGCGTGAATGTTTACGAAGGAGTAAACGGCTGAGACGCCTAATGAGCAGCTTTCCCATGAGAGGAACAATTCTCCAATGGAATAATAGCCTTGAAATCTTGTTCAATACTTGGTGCTTTCTCTTGGTGCTTTGGCAGAGGTGTCAACTTTGCAATTCAAGAGAGGAAGATTTGTGCCTCTGTGTCCTATATGCCGTATTGCTATGGACTTTCAAGCCAAGTTCTTGCCTTGTATATCTTGGAATCCAGTTGAATTCTCCTGTGTTCTTGCCGTGTGGATTACAATTACCTTGGACTACATTTGGAATTTGATTTTGCACTTCAACCTTGCTTCTTGTGGTTTCCTGATTGTTTCATGCCTTGGAATTGAATCCTGTGTGGATTACTCTTGCTTCTTGAGGGACTAAGTACGACTTCTAGTTTGGACTACAACCTCGAGTGACTTTCGTGGACTCCTGCTATACTGCTTTGTGGATTTATCCATTTTATTGACTCTGAACCTTATTTGATTGTGCATACTTATAATCTTCAATAAACAGCTTGTTTGCTATATTCTGGACTTCAGTGTAGTTTCAAGGTGCCTATGCAGCCTAGGGGTGTGACAAACCTTACTCTCTGTAAGGTTTGTCGCAAGCAAAGAAATAAAAAACAGCAAGCAAAGAAATTTTAAAAATCACAAAATTAACCCAATGGTATGTCCAGGAACATGAAGACAGGAATTTCTCCAAGGTAAATAGTACTGCAAAGAAAACACAGGCATACACAGGAACATGAAACACGAAACAGGAATCTTGACGTTACATGAACCAAGAACTTGGGATCTTAAACAGGAGACTGATCTACTTAAGCAACATTGTCTCCTCTGAAAGGCCGGAAAACAAGCCACTTAATTTAAGCCTTCCTAGGCACCCATGACATCATGTCCCACACATTTGGACCTCTGGGTGGCCTTTTCTCTGAACCTTTGAGAGAATCCCATTTATTAGTTTTTCACACCTTCCATTCTCAGGTCTAATCTACTTTCCCTTGAAAACTCCTCGCCCTCCCAAGACAGTTTCTCAAGGGAACTAGTATTTTCAACTTCCTCTGTTGCCTGAGAATGAGCTGAAGTATCCAAAACATCAGCCTTGTCTGCCTGCACAGACTCTTCACTTGGAAACCCATCATCTTCATCCTCTGAACATGCAGAAAAATCCTCTGAAGCTTGTCAGACTGCAACATTATGCCAGTTATTGTTTCTTGGAGATATAGTCTACCAGAATCTGGAGGGCCACAGAATCCCTGCTTATGGTCTAACCTACTTCAAAAGGCTATGGTTGGGGATGTCTTAAAATGATGTCCAGAGGAAATAGGGTAGGATACATATTTATGTGATTGATCCGTGGTGGATGTGAGGTGGGGAGAAGCAACTTTCCCATCCTTTTCCTTCTGTTTCCTTCATACTCGATACAGCTCAAGCTGTTTCTGACTTCTTTTCAAGACAAATAGGGAAATCAATGGAGGGTTGGCGATGTGCTTCCTACACTTGATTGTCAATAAAGGATATTACTTTCCCTTGATTTGTAATCATGGCAACAAAGTGCCTGAAGACTCACAGCGAAGTTTCTTTCTTTGTTCACAGCATTTTGACAATGCAAAGGGACAATGAACGCCACAGCTCTCAGGTCACCTTTGTAGGTCTATCTCTTCAGAGGTCTTCATGGAGGTCAGAAGAATATCCCATGAGCATTTGACTAAACAATTCACACAAACATACACAGAGTGCCCTGAGCCAGGCTGGCGGATCATGTAATGAACTTCACCCCACTTATCATTCAGTTGAGACAGAGGTTTCTTTTACATTCTAGTTTAGGAGCTGCTCCCATGAAATAAGATCTCTTCTGAAGGTCACTGTACTCAAAGACATGGGAGAACCACAGTGGCTATCACAAAGGGAGGAATTTCACTACTGTCAGATTAAGCAGTTGTGTCTCCATAGGATTCATGTTTAATCTTGGGGGTGTTGTGTTCATCTCATCACCTAAATTCTTTGGGATTTTTGGACTCCTGTTTAACATTGCTTTCTGGCCTTAAATTACGGACACCTCTTACAATATAATATACCTGTTTAATCTTATAATGTCTTAATGACACTCTGATATTATTTGGACGCAAACAACAAATCAGATTACCCAGAAGAAAAGATGGGAAGTACAGACAATTTTTTTATCTATCCATTTGTTCAAGTTTTTTTTAATATTTTCTTCTTATCTATCTATCTATCTATCTATCTATCTATCTATCTATCTATCTATCTATCTATCTATTGCGCCGACGTTACTTCAATTGGGATGGTTTAATCTAATTAAGAAGACTCAATCCAATTGTAATGGTGTCAAAGCAAATTGTAAATGCTGTTTCCACTGCTGAGGGGATTTTTGAATCTTTTAATCCCTCTAGATTATATATATATATCACCTTTATATGAGGGGAAGGATTACAGGGGGTGATCTTTATTTCAAGATCCCAGCCTCTGTCTCTGTAGTTAGGGATTTCTGTGATGATGTTTCCTTTCTGAGGTAACTGTGACTATTACTGTTCCCCAATTAGGTGATTTATTAAGGTAACTGCCACCAATGTGAGGCATTTGAATTATCACCGATGAAATTTGGCTCCACAGACGCAGATGAGATGAAATGAGTCAGTTGTTAACAAAGAACAACAAGTTTATTGCGTACAAAGCTTATGGTTGCAGGTTGATTGATTTACTTATGGAACTTTAGATAAACAAGTGGTTTAATAACTCTTATAACCACTGCACCAGTAGTCTCTGGTGTAATTCCACTCTTACTCTCCTACTGATTATATAAATTGTAGTGAACTCTAACCTCAGCTGAGCTCCTTAGTGAACAATGTCCCAACTACAATAAAAGCCTTTAATTTGATGTACTACCGATCCAATTCCTGATCACTAGTCCTTCCCAACTAGAGATCTTGACTAGGCTCCCTTTAGTCTGCCTTGCCTAAAGATTTTGGCCAGGCCTGTCTCCTCAACCCTTCTTGACTGAAAAGCCTCCAGCCAGGCACTCCTGGCTTCTTTTAAAAACTCCCACTTTTTCCTTTTCTTGGCTCCGCCCACTTCTCCCTCTGGTGAGCTAGCCAGCTCCGTCTCCTTGGTAACAGCACTACTGTGGATTGAAACAAGATGGCTTCTGTTTCAGCTACTGTGTCAACTAAACACAAATACATACTCTAACAGTTAAAATTAAACATAATAACTATGACTTCTCCACACTATCTATCTATCTATCTTTTTCTCTCCCCCTCTCTTTATTCTTCCCCCCCATCGCTTTCATATAATCACTATTGTTCTCACTCTTTTTTTATGTATAAACACATCCAATAAAAATGATTTTAAGAAAAGTGGGGAAAAGGAGAGGCACATGGATCACCTTGAGCTCATTGCAATAAGGCAGGATACAAAAGTAATCAACTAATAACCATAAATAGTTGAAGAGAGGATTTGTTTCTATGTTTTAAAGATTTTAAACTTCAATCATATTTGTTTAATTTTTATTTTTCGTATGCTAGCTGAGCCTTAGGGTACACATTTGGACAGAAAAGTTGGGTGTACATTTAATAAATGCAATAAAATCCTCGGGTTGGCTCATGGGAATGATAACAACTCTGACAACAGCACAATGTTCTGTATCTTATATTGTACCTGGTTTGTCAAGGCCACATTTAATGCATTGCTTGAAAGACATGAGAGGTAAACCTAGATGGCTGAATAATGCCATTTTCTTTTTACCTTACCATTGAAGTTCTTTGTGCAAAAGACAAATGTCAAGGTTTTGAACTTGCAATATCAAGCGAGTCTCCTTGGGAGTCATTGAAAAAAAAAAAGAATCTACGGTAGTTATTTCTTGACCAATTGTTGATGTGTTTTTGCTTGTTTGATGTCTTCTGTTTCATGTTACTCCTTTTATAAGTTAATCCCTTGGAGCGCAGGGAAAAGGTTTAGCAACATATCAGAGAAGTCACAGAGACTTGATAGCCTTGGCCACGATTGGAAATCAGACTCCTGTGAAGAGCAAAAAGATTGGCAGAGGTTATAACTCATTATTCTGTCAAGGCATTGACACGGAGATCTATGTGAAGTGATCTGTGATTATTTGGTATTGATTAGAACTCTGCTGGTAAGGAATTACATGCTGATACCTTGACGCCATCCCTCCCCAATGAATTGCGTCCTATCTTCAAGATGGTTTAAAACATTGTTGTGTTCTACAGCCATCCTAGTGAAAGACGTTTTGTAGTGTTCTACACTGAGATCAGAACTTGGAGAAATTATTTATTATTATTATTATTATTATTATTATTATTATTATTATTATTTTATTGTATGACACAGCAAACAAGATAGATATGCTGGATTTCGTATCACAAAATCACAAGTCGAACACTTCCCAAGTGTCTAGGACTGTGTGATGTATTTTCGGATGATGTGTACAGATCTCAGTCGGGTGGCCTTTTGCAGCTGTCAGATCGTAATTTTGTCAATGTCTATTGTTTCCAAATGCTGGCTGAGATCTTTTGGCACGGCACCCAATGTGCCAATCACCACCGGGACCACCTGCACTGGTTTCTGCCAGAGTCTTTGAAGTTCAGTCTTGAGGTCCTGAGAGCGGCTGAGTTTTTACTGTTGTTTTTCGTCAATGCGACTGTCACCTGGGATGGCAACATCAATGATCCAAACCTTTTTCTTTTTCACAACTGTGATGTCTGGTGTGTTGTGTTCCAGAACTTTGTCAGTCTGGATTCGGAAGTCCCACAGTATCTTTGCGTGCTCATTTTCCAATACTTTTGCAGGTTTGTGATCCCACCAGTTCTTTACTACTGGGAGGTGGTTCTTGAGGCATAAGTTCCACATAGTTGCGCCACATAGTTGTGCCTCTGTTTGTAGTCTGTCTGTGCAATTTTCTTACAGCAGCTGAGGATATGATCAACGGTTTTGTCGGTTTCCTTGCACAGTCTGCAGTTTGGGTCATCAACTGATTTTTTGGTCTTGGCCTGAATTGCCTTTGTTCTGATGGCTTGCTCCTGGGCTGCAAGGATCAGGCCTTCTGTCTCCTTTTTCAGGGTCCCATTTGTGAGCCAGAACCAGGTCTTCTCCTTATCAGCTTTTCCTTCAATTTTGTCAAGTAACTTTCCATGCAATGTTTTGTTGTGCCAGCTGTCAGCTCTAGTTTGTAGTGCGGTTTTCTTGTACTGGTTTTTTTGTCTGCTGTGCTTTGAGAAGTTTCTGATTTTTGACTTCAATCAAAACAGGTTCTTCACTTTGCTTTACATATTCTGCCAGGGTATGTTCCTCTTTTTTGACTGCTTGTTTTACTTATAAGAGTCCTCTGCCACCTGATCATTATTATTATTATGAACATTATGATTATGATTATGATTATGATTATTATTATTATTATTATTATTATTATTATTATTATTATTATTATTATTTTCAGGATCCCTCAACCAACGTAGCTAGTGGGAGATTTAGTTACCTGTTGTCCACACTGTTAAAGCTATACTCTAGAAAAGTGTATGAAAATGCTGAAGTATTTGCAATATCTTTCAGTGTTTTCTCTTTTGATCAGTTGCCTTCCTATATTTCTTTAGTTCACTCGAAGGTTTCACTTGATGGTAGAGTGGCCTGTGCTGCCCAACAAGAAAAAGAGGCAATTCCCATCATCCTTAGTCAAAATAATCCATTGTGAGTGTTGTACTAGAGCCCTGAAACACCTTTTCACGACAAACCACACTTTGTACAGGTAATCCAATAAGTAGATGGTAAAAACATCAAAACATCCGGGCGTCCCCTGGGCAACGTCCTTGCAGACAGCCAATTTTCTCACTCCAGAAGCGGCTCAAGTTGCTCCTGACACGAAAAGAAAAATAAAATAAGTAGAAGCTTTTTAAAAGAATAATATAAAAATAAGCAAATTCAAAAAAGAGAGTCATAGTTCAAGAGGTTATTTCCAAAATACCTGAGAGTCCAAAATCCTTTCAAATACAGTCTCCAGAGTCAATCCACAAATATATCCATAAACAAGATAGCATAAATCCAAGGCAGGTGACCTCTGCCACACATGAACTAGAAGCAAGAACAAACTTAGAAGCTTGTTTGGAAGCTGGAGAAGGTTTAAATTGCCTCTGCGTCTGTCTCTGTCTCTGTTTTATGTTTATACTAGCTGTGCCCGGCCACGCGTTGCTGTGGCGAAGTATGAGGCCCCTTCTACACAGCTGTATAAAATGCACACTGAAGTGGATTATATGGCAGTGTGGAGTCAAGATAATCCAGTTCAAAGCAGATAATATATATAAATGGGTTATATAGCTGTGTGGAAGGGCCTTGAGTCTACACTGCCATATAATCCAGTTAAAATCTGATAATCTGTATTTTATAGGCAGTGTGGAAGAGGCCTAAGTGAGGCCTAACTCTGCCTGTCCCCTGGGCTGAGTGGGTTGCTAGGAGACCAAGTGGGCGGAGCTTAGCCTTCTAACTGGCAGCAATTGGATAAAAACAATTATTCCTCTCCCTCTAATTAGGACTTTATTTTCTTTTCCTTTTGTTGTATCAACCTAGAGGCATGGATGATGGGTTGTGTTGTCAAATTTCGAGGTTGGGGGGCCTGTAGTTTTGTTGTTTTGTTGGTTGCCGTGATGCCATCACTCATTTATATATATAGATGGCATTGAATGTTTGCCTTATAGGTGTACAATGTGATCCGCCCTGAGTCCCCTTCAGGGTGAGAAGGGCGGAATATAAATACTGTAAATAAAATAAATAAATAAATAAATAAATAAATTGTGTGAACATATTTAGAATTAGGATCCAGGATAACATGGACAACTATTACACTTGAAAATTACCAGCCCATAGAAATTTAACTGTCACAGGAAGGGGTTCTAGCTCGGCTTTCTCCTTGAAATATTTGTTTTCTGTGGGTAATATACCATCCTCAATATATTATAGTAACAATATACCCAAACCCTGGACTAGGAGAGTTTTCGCCACATGTTTATTTTCCCAGAGAGATTTCCAGAGAAGATCAGTCTTCTTCAAGAAAGGTTGCTGCTTTTGTTGATTTTGCCAATTTCCCCCTTTCCATTCAAAATTAAGAATGAGTCTAAATTATTTATATGCACAATCTTCTCCTTCTAGGAAAGAGGCTTTGGATGGGTGCCTTCCTGCCAGTGGGGCAATGAATCCATTCCTGGTTTTAGTATAAACTCCAAAAGTTGCTGGCTTTGATTCGAGGATTCAGATCAGCACCTTGGACAACTCCTTTAGCCTTTGGGTTAAACTACGCAGCAGATGGATGCCACTAGCTTCCAGTTCTCGTCTCGAGCAATAAAACCATCCAAGGACTTTTCAGTTTGATGTGGAGAATAATGTGTTTCGTTCGATTAAAAAAAGGAAGAAAGAAGAGTTGTATATTTTCCATGTATCCCTGCAGCCATATGGGGACAGTAACTCCCATCACAGCATCGAGGTTGATATTGCACAAACTCTCTTGATACGTACAAAATTAACACAGGTCACACCTTGCTCCATATGGCACTTTCTTGTGCCAAGACAACTCAAGGTGCTTTCTAATAGGTGGAAAGTTGCTAATAAATATCTCTCCATCCCCACCTCCTTTCGTTTCTCTTTCCTGTTGTGCATAAGAGACTTGACAGCACTATATTCTTCTGCCAAGTTACTTCAGTAGTTTTCCACCTTTGTTGCAATGGCTGTTGTTGCTAGGGATGTTTGTGACATTAGTTTAAGTTGACCTAGAAAGAAATTAGCAATGGGCAACACTCCGCAGAGAAGATGAATCATGAGTTTTGTGTCCTTATATGCCCACCTGAAATTTCTTAAGAAGCTAGCATCAAGCCAACAATCATTTAGCAGAAGTCACAAAGACAGCCAAGCTAGATGGGATTAGAAAAGCTGGCCAAATTCTCCCAAGGCAAACACGGAAATGAACTTCTTCAAACATGCTTCTCATGGGAAGCAAGTTTTAGACCTCCTCCAGTTCTTCTCTAGCTTGGATTTTGATCCATAACTAAGAAGAATTTCTGAATCTGCTTGGAAGTTGATGCATTTGTGCCACATTTGGACTGAGCTTTAAAGGACTAACCAAGGTGCTTTAACCCAGTCATGGGCAAACTTCGGCCCTTCAGGTGTTTTGGATTTCAACTCCAACAATTCCTAACAGCCACAGGCCCTTTCCTTTTCCATTTAAGATAATATTTGCCTCTTGTTTTGTATAGATTGATTTAATTGCATTTATAAAGTAGTAGCCAAAGTCAATTTCTTTTAATGTTAGAAGGATAGTCCCAGACCGAGGAATTAAAAAAGTGGGCAAAAAATTTTGGACACCCAATTAGATTAGCAAAATGGGAATCGATATGGAATAAAAAACAAGCAAACTAAAATATACCTACTCCTCGAAGCTACAGGAAAATTGGCTTGATGTTTCATTGCTGGTATCTGTCACGACCCAGGCGGCAGAGGCACCAATAACCATACACAGAGGCCAGAATCTAACTAATATCTTTATTGAAGGAATATATAAAGTTAATAAAAACAAGTATAGAAAATAGTCCAGAATTAGACCCTTCAGGAAAGGTCAGAATTA
This sequence comes from Anolis carolinensis, assembly GCF_035594765.1. Lineage (NCBI taxonomy): Eukaryota > Metazoa > Chordata > Lepidosauria > Squamata > Anolidae > Anolis > Anolis carolinensis. The sequence goes on from NW_026943820.1 coordinate 6,403,999, forward strand.
GTCCAAAAAAGCAATGTCCAATAAGAAATATTAAGGTCCAAAGTTGTAATCCAATAACCGAAACACTCACTTTGCCAAGCAAAGTGAGGGGAGATGACAAGGTCCTTAGTCCATAAAACTTGAGCGTGGCTAGGAAATAACTTGATACTTGAAACAAGGCTTGAACGTGGAACAAGGTAACTAAGAACAAGAACAAGGTCCGTGGAATAACTTGGTAAAATCCGTGAAACAAGGCAAGGATTAGTCCTGGGAAACAAGGCAAAGTCCGTAGGTAAACAAAGGCTGGGAAGCAAGGCGAAGGCTGGATAGCAAGGCAAGGCTTGAGCTGAAGCGAGGCTTGAATCGGAGCGCGCTGTCCAGACACAACTCGCTCCGTAGGCTGACGAATTGACTCCGCGAAGTTGCTACGCGGGCAAAACACCTATATAGAGTCCAACTTTCTCACCAAAGCGGTTCTCTGGGAATCAGAAACGAAAGCTAAACTCTGAGACCAGATGTTAAACTCCTTAAAGATTCTCACGAGAACCAATGTTAATTGGCAACATTCTTAGCTGCTATCCTCGCACTCCTGCGCGAAGCTGAATCCAAACTTCTCTGTTGTTTACAAAACTCCCGGCGCAAGAACACGGGAGAAGTAGGCTCTGGGGTTGTTTGACATACTTCTGGGGCACAACTTTCTTGCAGGTGCAAGGTTTCCAGATCTGCCTGGGAAGGATCTGGCTGAGAGGAATCCAGTTCAGACTGGGAAGGTAAAAAACCCAAGTTTTCATCTTCATCAGGGATTACAATGTCCTGAGCAGGACTACAAGGCCCATGGTTCATCACACTATCCCCCTCCTCAGGGCCCCTCCCAAACTGGGGTCCTCTCCCCGAGGCGCGAGGTCGCGGTTTGGTGGGATAGGTCAGATGGAAGCGACGGGTTAGATCAGGAGCATGGACTGTGGAGGCGTCTTCCCAAGAGCGTTCCTCAGGCCCAAAACCCACCCAGTCAATGAGATATTGTAGGCGGCGGCGATGAAAGCGAGAATCCAAAATGTCCTCAACCTCGAACTCCTCCTCCCCATTCATCAAAACAGGAGGGGGGGCCGGTTGGTCTGTATCAGGACGCACACCATCCGCCGGAAGGAGCAGGGAACGGTGAAACACTGGGTGAATGCGCATTGAACGCGGAAGTTGGAGTTTGAAAGTCACGGGGTTTAATTGCGCCACCACTGGATAGGGGCCAATGAAGCGGGCATCTAACTTCCGGCATGGGCGGTGGGAGGGCAGAAAGCGAGTGGACAGAAAAACCCGATCTCCTACCTTGATTTCGGGGCCCGGCTGGCGGTGTTTGTCAGCGTGGCGTTTATAGTCCTCCTTGGCTTGGTCCAGTTGCTGGAGCAAAAGTTGTTGCACCGCTGTGAGTTCCTGCAGCCAATCCTCTGCTGCGGGAACTTCTGAAGTTTCAATGACAGGGGGAAAGAAACGTGGATGGAAACCGTAGTTTGCAAAGAACGGCGTTTCTTTTGTAGAAGCTTGAACTCCATTATTGTAGGCAAACTCAGACAGTGGTAACAGAGAAGCCCAATTGTCCTGTTGGTAGTTTACATAACAGCGAAGATACTGCTCCAAAGTGGCATTGGTGCGCTCCGTTTGCCCATCTGTTTGGGGATGATGAGCTGAAGATAAGCGAGAGTCTATGCCCAGTAGTTTTTGTAGTGCCTTCCAAAAACGAGAGGTGAATTGAGATCCACGGTCTGTGACTAAACTCTTGGGCAATCCATGTAGTCTGAAAACATGCTGAAGAAATAGATCCGCAGTTTCTTTGGCCGTGGGGAGGCCTTCGCAGGGAATGAAATGGGCTAACTTGGTGAATAGGTCCACCACCACTAAGATCGTGGTGAATCCACAGGAAGGTGGTAGGTCAGTGATGAAATCCGCGGAAATTATTTCCCATGGGCGAGATGGGGTAGGAAGGGGGTGCAAAAGCCCTGAGGGCTTCTCCCTTCGTATCTTGGAGCGCTGGCATACTGGGCAGGTGTTGACATATTTTTCCACATCCTTGCGGATCTTGGGCCACCAAAAATCTCTTAGGATCAAATGCATGGTTTTAAATAGTCCGAAGTGTCCTGCTGGTTTGCAGTCATGACACAGACGAAGCGCTTTTTCCCTGCCCGGTCCGGGTGGGATATAAACATGATTTCTATAGCAGAGCAGCCCATCTTTAAGCGAAAAGGGAAAATGCAGACCTTGGCGAAGTTGGTCCTGCGCCCAGGCATCTGCTTGCTGACTAGCCCTGATTTCTTGAGCACAGATGGGTCCTGGAGTAGGGGAAGTTGAACCAATGGGACTGGATTTGGTGTTCCCCACTGTGAGCGTGGCAAAGTTCTCAGGTTGTAGCAGTTGGGATTCAAAGGTCTCCTTGCGTCCTGCAGCGTATTCCGGTTTACGTGACAGGGCGTCTGCTTGCTTGGTTTGAGCTGGGGTCACATAATGGATCTGGAAGTTGAAACGTTCAAAGAATAAAGCCCAACGTTGCTGCCTCTGATTTAGTTTGCGGGCAGTTCTTAGATGTTCTAGATTACGATGATCAGTGTGGACTTCAATGGGGAATTTGGCCCCTTCTAGCCAATGTCTCCAAGTTTCAAAGGCTGCCTTTATGGCCAGTAGTTCTTTTTCCCAAATGGTGTAATTCCTCTCTGGTGTGGTTAGTTGACGAGAATAAAAGGCACAGGGGTGGAGGTGATCTCCCACCGGTTGTAAGAGTACAGCCCCAATTGCCACATCAGAGGCGTCCGCTTGCACCACAAAAGGGGTTCCAGGATTTGGGTGCTGTAGAATTGGCTGGGAGGTGAATAGTTTCTTCAGTTGCTGGAACCCTTTCTCTGCTTGATCAGTCCAGCGGAAAGGCTGCTTTCCACGGATGCAGCTAGTGATGGGGTCGGACCAGCGGGCAAAATCTGGAATGAACTTGCGGTAGTAGTTCGCGAACCCCAAGAAACGCTGCACCTCTTTCTTGTTAGTTGGCGCCCGCCATTCCAATACTGCTGAAACTTTGGCTGGATCCATGGAAAGCCCTAGAGGCGAGATGCGGTAGCCAAGGAAATCTACCTCTTGTAGATCAAAAGCGCATTTCTCTAGCTTGGCATAAAGTCCATGATCCCGCAGTCGTTGCAACACCATTTTGACGTGGTTCTCATGTTCTGATTGTGATCTGGAAAACACCAAAAAATCGTCCAGGTAGATTATCAAGAATCTGTCTAGATAGTCCTGAAAAATATCGTTGACAAAATGCTGGAACGTTGCGGGAGCTCCGCATAAACCGAAATTCATAACTCGGGACTCGAATAATCCGAATTTAGTCTGGAAGGCGGTCTTCCACTCGTCCCCTTCTCTGATGCGAACTAGATTATAAGCCCCCCGAAGATCCAGCTTGGTGTAGACCTTGGCTCCTCGAAGTCGGTCCAGTAGATCCGAGATTAAGGGCAGGGGATAGCTGTTCCGCTTGGTGATATTGTTCAATGCTCTGTAGTCCACCACCAAGCGTAATTCCCCTGACTTCTTCTTCACAAACATCACTGGGGAGGCGGCTGGGGATTGAGAGGGTCTGATGAACCCCTTGCGAAGGTTTGTCTCTAAGAATTCCCTGAGAGCTTCTTGCTCTGGTTCAGTCAGGGAGTAGAGATGCCCTCGCGGGATCGGGGCCCCCTCCACCAAGTCAATGGCACAGTCATAAGGTCTATGTGGGGGTAATTTTTCGGCTTCTTTCTCATTGAATACATCCCAATACTCGGAGTACTTCTTTGGCAAGGTGATGATGGGCTCGGAGTCTGTGGCATGGCATACCTTGGCTACGAGGCAATGGTTTTGGCAGTACGGTGAAGCAAACTGCAGTTCTCTGTTGGACCAGGAGATGTTAGGGTCGTGGAGTGTCAGCCATGGAATTCCCAAAATCACAGGGAAATGGGGAACCTCGGTAACAAAGAAGGAAATCTCTTCCATATGTTCCCTTATCCACATCCTGGTGGGTTCCGACCACTGGCTTACGGGGCCCGTCTTGAGGGGACGGCCGTCTATGGCTTGCACCACACGGGCATTCTTGAAATCATGATATTGTAATCCCAGAGAGTCGGCATACTCTCTATCGATGAAATTGTTGGTAGCTCCAGAGTCTATCATGGCGTGGATCATGACGGGTCCCCTTTTTGCTGACCATAATGTGACCACGAGAAGGAACAGGACCCCGGTTGGCGGCTCTTGGATGGATTTTTTGACCGGGTTGGCGAGCCTCTCTACACCCGGTCGTTGGCTTCCCCCGCCGGCTGTGTGCCAGTCGGCTCAGACGCCTTCGACTCCGTGGAGGACGCCGCCGCAAGACGGGCGGCAGGCTTCCCTTTGGCTGGGCACTCTCTGGCGAAGTGGCCCCCGTTCCCGCAGTACCAGCAGAGGTTCAAGCGTTGACGACGGGCCTTCTCGGTGGCATCTAGTCTGGGACGCACATTGCCCAACTGCATCGGCACCTCCTCGCCTCCTCTGGGGTATGGGGTTGGCGGCGGGGGTCTCCACACCGGACGTGGCTGAACACTGGCGGGAGCGGGGGGTTTTGCCCCGGCTCTACCGCCCTGGCCTCGAACCCATTGTTTCCTGTTGGCAATCATGACTTCAGCCCGTAAACATTGATCAATGAGTGCCTCGAGGGTCTGGGGAGGATCCACCTTGGAGATTTCTTCCAGCATTTCAATGTTGAGACCCTCCCGAAATTGTCCTCTGAGGGCTACATCGTTCCAGCCGGTGTTGTGGGCCAGCACGCGGAACTCGGCTATGTACTGAGACATGGGTCTGTCTCCTTGAAGGAGGCGCCGGAGTTTGTGACCGGCTGCCTCCAAATTGTCCTCGATTCCCCAGGTCTCCTTAAGGTGATCCAAGAAGCGTTGTGCTGAACTTAGGTGGGGGGAGGCTTGATCAAACAGGGCCGTCGCCCAGCTAGCCGCTGGTCCGTCTAGAAGACTGTAGACCCACGCCACCTTGATGTCTTCTTGGGGAAACTCGGCATCACGGGCCTCTAGATAAGCTTGACATTGGCGGCGGAAAACATGAACCTTAGCAGCTTCTCCAGAAAACTTGGTAGGCAACGCCATGGCCGGGAGGCGAACTCCGCGCTCCCTCAACCCTTTTATTTCTCCATCCTGCGCGTTGAGTCTGTCACGGATGCGGTCCACTTCGTCCTTGCTGATGGTGTAGCTGAGCGGCTGTCCAGCCGGCGCGGCTCCGGTAGACATCCTGGCCTCGGTTAGTTGGTGCTTATGGGTGGCGGAGTCAAACTGTCACGACCCAGGCGGCAGAGGCACCAATAACCATACACAGAGGCCAGAATCTAACTAATATCTTTATTGAAGGAATATATAAAGTTAATAAAAACAAGTATAGAAAATAGTCCAGAATTAGACCCTTCAGGAAAGGTCAGAATTAGTCCAAAAAAGCAATGTCCAATAAGAAATATTAAGGTCCAAAGTTGTAATCCAATAACCGAAACACTCACTTTGCCAAGCAAAGTGAGGGGAGATGACAAGGTCCTTAGTCCATAAAACTTGAGCGTGGCTAGGAAATAACTTGATACTTGAAACAAGGCTTGAACGTGGAACAAGGTAACTAAGAACAAGAACAAGGTCCGTGGAATAACTTGGTAAAATCCGTGAAACAAGGCAAGGATTAGTCCTGGGAAACAAGGCAAAGTCCGTAGGTAAACAAAGGCTGGGAAGCAAGGCGAAGGCTGGATAGCAAGGCAAGGCTTGAGCTGAAGCGAGGCTTGAATCGGAGCGCGCTGTCCAGACACAACTCGCTCCGTAGGCTGACGAATTGACTCCGCGAAGTTGCTACGCGGGCAAAACACCTATATAGAGTCCAACTTTCTCACCAAAGCGGTTCTCTGGGAATCAGAAACGAAAGCTAAACTCTGAGACCAGATGTTAAACTCCTTAAAGATTCTCACGAGAACCAATGTTAATTGGCAACATTCTTAGCTGCTATCCTCGCACTCCTGCGCGAAGCTGAATCCAAACTTCTCTGTTGTTTACAAAACTCCCGGCGCAAGAACACGGGAGAAGTAGGCTCTGGGGTTGTTTGACATACTTCTGGGGCACAACTTTCTTGCAGGTGCAAGGTTTCCAGATCTGCCTGGGAAGGATCTGGCTGAGAGGAATCCAGTTCAGACTGGGAAGGTAAAAAACCCAAGTTTTCATCTTCATCAGGGATTACAATGTCCTGAGCAGGACTACAAGGCCCATGGTTCATCACAGTATCTAACACCAAAGAAATTAGGATTAATTCACAAAAATATCCAAAACTATTGTTGGAAGTGTAGAAAACAAGAAGGAACATTTTACCATGCATGGTGGACCTGCACGGAGACAACAAAATATTGGAAAAGAATCCACGAAGAAACACAAAAAAGACATTTCCTATGAAAGCAGAATATTATCTTTTAGGACTGACTGACGGTATGATGGACTTTAACCAGAATGAAGACATTTTATTTACTTACATAGCCACAGCGGCAAGAATAACCTTTGCAAGATGCTGGAAAACAGAAGAAATTCCCACAAATGAACAGTGGCTAGATAAACTAGACGAAATTTATGATATGGACAGATTAACCTTCTTATGTAAGGAAAGTAGTGGAAAACCACTAAAAATGACAGACTGGAAGACATATGAAGAATATAGAAAGATTGCAAAGGACTAATAAAATTAATAGGAGTTCCCGAGACAAGAATACGAAAAGAGACCAGAGTATACGAAAAAGAAGATTTTCAAACAAGACGAAATGTCAAAGAGAAAAGAATGAAAGACCGAAATTATCCCTAACCCACTACAGTAGAGTCTCACTTATCCAAGCTAAACGGGCTGGCAGAAGCTTGGATAAGCGAATATCTTGGATAATAAGGAGGGATTAAGGAAAAGCCTATTAAGCATCAAATTAGGTTATGATTTTACAAATTAAGCACCAAAACATCATGTTTAACAACAAATTTGACAGAAAAAGTAGTTCAATACGCAGTAATGTTATGTTGTTATTACTGTATTTACGAATTTAGCACCAAAATATCACGATATATTGAAAACATTGACTACAAAAATGGCTTGGATTATCCAGAGGCTTGGATAAGCGAGGCTTGGATAAGTGAGATTCTACTGTATTTTTAATTCTATCTTAACCTATTCTTTTATCCCTTTAATCTATCCCTTTTACCCCTTCCCACCCTATCCCTTCCCAGTTTTAATTTCCTACAATTGTGAACGTTTTTCTAACTGTACTTTTAATTATGTATTACACTTGAAAAAAATCTGAATAAAAATTACAAAAAAGAAGGAGAGTCCCAGTTAATATTGTCGAAGGCTTTTTCTGCATCTAAAGATACAAGGGAAAAGGAAGAGGCCTGAGATTGTTAGGAATTGTGGGTGTTGAAGTCCAAAACACCTGGAGGACTAAAGTTTGCCCATGCTTGAACAAGACTATCCCCTAAATTGGTTCCTCATCTTAATTAAGACATTTTTAAGACCAGATAATTTGTTCCATCTTTGGGTTAAACTACACAGCAGATGAATGCCTCAGAGGAAGACGGTGACAAGCATTTTATCAATAAATCTTGCCGACAAGTTTGCTTTAGGCTCAGCCTAAAATGGAAATGGCTTAAAAACACACAATAACAACAATATTTTTTGTACATTTTAATATTATTATCTTTTAAAAATCTATAAACATGGTGCATAATGGGTGAATTTTGAGATTATATTACAATTCAGAGATACATCTTTGCTCACCTTTGTTTTTGCTACAGAAAGGCACACAACTCCAGAAGCTCCAGAGATCCAGTCTTGAAAAGTTCATTGTATGAAAGCATGAAAAAAAAAAGTTTATGCCAATTTTTCTTGTCTGCCTCAGGCTGGCGCTACTGTAATAACTTTGGTTTCCAAGCTCTTATATTAAAGGCAGCGGAAGACGCTGTGAGAAGCTGTACCCAATAAACTTTATCTCAAGCTCAGTAAAACAGAGGAAAACGCCAAAATTATATTTGAGGCCACTCTCCCTGCTGCCCTTGCTCACCCAACATATTTTTTGGTTTATTTAAGTTGTCGACAAGCTGTCTTCCCAATAAATCCTCCAAAGCA